>NC_054534.1:108593576-108603576 GCF_017654505.1 Polyodon spathula | reverse complement strand
ATGGTATGTCATATTATTACAGCGAGGCTGAGCCAATTTGATTTACTCTGGGTTAGGGTTGTGTGTGCATAGTAACATTGTAATTTATGTGTAAGTACACCTGTATTTACTAAGTAACAACCACGTAAATACAGTAATTAGAGACAGTTAATGTAAATTGTTGCCAACTCCTGTACTATTAATAATTTAACAAGCTGAAAAAAGTATTTTGGCAAAGTGGCTAGTGGAGGGGAACAGGTATAGCGGTGATGCGATGCAGGAGTGACAGGCAGACAACAGTTTCCAGTGAAAAGGTGCTTTTATTTATAATCCAGGTCTGGTGACCGTAAAATAATAAATCCCTGGCGATACACAACCACGTGTAAAGCGCGGAGATAACAAAACAGGGCACAATCCAGAACAAAAATGAACCCACGGTCACCAGTCCTGGGTGAGTGCAGACGTGAGGGTGCGTGGTGAATACACAGATACGGTGGTGTGCACGGGTGCTCCGGATAGTGCTGACCCTTTGCGACAGCTCCGGAGTAGTGATCTAACTGTCTACAGTGAAATAAACACAGACAGTTAATAAACAAACACAACACGTAATCACAAAAACACTGCGAGTTCCACTCTCGTTCCTTCTTCCTCCAAACGTTCTACCCAAACGAAGGAAAAGATCAGCGTTACCCTGGCCCCTATATGTAATCCTGCATGATATCTACGTAAATGGTTGCAGCTGCCTTATTACTTGCAGCTGCCTCTCGTTTACCTTTCAAATCAATACGGTCTTACAATAGAGTCGCACTTCTTTCCAGGCTGACCCACTTCTCTGACCCGGAAACGAACTGTCAGGCCAGCCCTTCCAGATACTTCTCCTCTCGTTTTTTAGCGCCCTCACAGGTCGGGAGGAAGATTCATCACCAGAACTCATCTTTCCGTCACATATCCCACCGCTCAGAGTGGAGCCGAAGGAACACTCGGCTAAATCTACCTTCCCCATTACTCCCTCCTCCCGGGAAAAATAATTCGCATTTTGGTGGTCTTTCCCCACACGGTGTACCATGTGGAACATGAAGGGCTGCAATGCCAGATACCACCGAGTTATCCGGGCATTGCTGTCCTTCATTGTGCTTAACCACTTGAGTGGGGCGTGGTCTGTGACCAGATCAAATGAGTGTCCAAGCAGGTAGTATCGTAAAGAGTGAGTAGCCCATTTAATGGCTAAACACTCTTTTTCAACTATGGAGTAGTTGTGTTCCCGAGGTAACATTTTTTTACTCAGGTACAATATCCGGTGCTCTACCCCAGCTACTTTTTGGGACAAGACTGCACCCAAACCTACATCCGAAGCGTCGGTGTGGAGGATGAATCTCTTGGTGAAATCCGGTGTGATAAAAGTGGGGGCCTGGCAAAGTGTACGCTTAATAGTATCAAACGCCCCCTGACACTCAGCTGGCCATTTAATTAAATTTGGAGCACTCTTTTTGGTGAGGTCGACTAACGGGTTAACCACTGTGGCGTACTCGGGGATGAAGCGGCGGTAATAACCGGCTAAGCCCAGTAGTGACCTCACCTGAGTCTTGGTTTTGGGGATCACTGCATCAACCAAAGCCTGGATTTTGGTGACTACAGGTCTCACCCTTCCATTCCCCATTAAAAATCCCAAATATTGTGTCTCTGTTTTGGCAAACGCACATTTCCTCAAGTTTGCTGTCAGCTGGACTGCCCTTAGAGACTGAAGAATGGCTGTAACCCAGCCAGATGCTCTCGCCAAGTGGAGCTGTATATCACCACGTCATCAATATACGCTGCTGCATATTCATGATGTGGGTGTAAAACCTGGTCCATCAGTCTCTGAAAGCAGTGGGCGTACCATTTAACCCAAATGGCATGGTTTTAAAGTGGAACAGCCCTTCTGGTGTTGAAAATGCGGTTTTCTCTCTGGAGCTGCGGGATAAAGGGATTTGCCAGTATCCCTTCGTCAGGTCCAGAGTGGAAATAAACCTTACTTTTCCCAGTCTGTCTAAAAGTTCGTTAACCCGAGGCATAGGATATGCATCGAACTTAGCAATAGCGTTCACCTTTCTGAAATCCACACAGAAGCGGTTGGTGCCGTCTTTCTTAGCCACTATGACGATCGGACTGCACCACTCGCTCCTGGAAGGTTCAATCACCCCAAGCTCGAGCATATCCCATACCTCCTTGCGAACGCCACTTCGCCAACTTTCCGGGATCCTGTACAGTCTCTCTCGCACTGTGACACCTGGTGGAGAGATAATGTCATATTCAACTAAGTTTGTCCTGCCGGGCACGTCACGGCGATCGGGGTGTCTAATTTCATAATTTACTTTCCCTATAGCCCGAATCACCTCATACGGCCCCTGCCATTTAGCACACAGTTTCGATTCTGATGAGGGAAGTAGCAGCATTACCTTGTCCCCTGGTCGAAAGGTTCGAATCCGTGCATTTTTGTTGTAATGCTGCTGTTGTCGGTGCTGAGCCGATCTGAGGCTGTCTTGGGCCAAACGACCGACCAAATCCAGGCGATCTCGTAGTAGGATCACATAGTTCACTACATTTTTGGACAAGCCTTTGTGCTCCTCCCACCCCTCTCTCAGCAGGTCGAGGATGCCGCGAGGCTGCCGGCCGTACAGGAGCTCGAAGGGGGAGAACCCTGCTGAACTCTGCGGCACTTCTCTCACCGCATAAAGGAGGTAGGGAAGAAGCGATGCCCAATGTTTCTGCTCCTGTGTTACGAATCGCTTCAGCATCGACTTTAAGGTCTGATTAAAGCGTTCAACCAAACCGTCCGATTGTGGATGATAAACGGACGTCCTGATGGGACGTATTTTTAATATTTTGTACACCTGCTGTAACGTATTGGACAAAAAATTGGTTCCGTGATCAGTCAAAATCTCCTTGGGGATAATCTGCGCTAACTCGGTGGCTATTGCAGCTGCACTAGTGGACCTCAATGGAACTGCCTCCGGGTATCGCATTGCATAATCCACCACTACTAATGTACTAATGATTACATAAGTGGAAATAATGGGCAGTGGGACCAAAGGGGCGGGGCGCACTTGACCCGGCGCTACTCGCTGGCAGTCTGGGCATGTGGCTACATATTTCGACACATCAGTATGAAGACCAAGCCAATAGAATCGAGCCAATATCCGTTCCCTCGTCTTCTTGGCTCCGAGGTGCCCCGCAAAAGGGATATCATGCGCCAGCCTCATGACCTCGGTCCGACAAGACGGGGGAACCAACAATTGTGTTACAGGCTGTCCTGTGCCCACGGCTAGGTTTACTCTATACAGTAATTGCCCCTTTATACTGAAATGTGGATATACTAGCGCCCCAGCGCCATCAACATCCTTACCTTCAATGGACCGGACCTGCCCCCAAGCGTGCACCAGTGACGGGTCATTCTGTTGGCCCCACACTAGGTCTACGCTTGAGTACCACGGGTCCGGTACATTGAGAGGGGCTGGAATAACCTCTGCCTTAGTCGGTCCAGTAACCTCGCCCTCTCGGTCGCACTGCGTTCCCACTCCCTTCGACTGGTGTTTGTTACCATTACAGCACTCTCCCACCAGACCCCAGCCTTGTCTCAAAGACGCTCCCTCCCATTTCGCGGTCCGTCTCTCCTTATTTGTTTTTCTAGGACGGAAAAGAGGGGAAAACATTTCGGGGTGAAAAGGAAACACATCACCAATCTGTTCCTTTTTTTTTCTGCCACGTTTACGTGTGTGGCTGAGACTGCCATTATTTGCACTAATTATTTGAATTTTGGCCAGTCTCTGCCCAGAATAACTGGGTGCGGCAACCTTTCCACCACCCCGACTACAAGGTGCCGTTTTATCGGTCCTACCGATAAATATACTTTTAGTGTGGGATATGCCGTCGTGTCTCCATGGATACAGGAGACGGCCACCTGACCTTGTGGCCGCCACGACACACCGCCCAGGAGAGCTGTCCTAGTCGTAACCAAGGTTTGCTCACACCCTGTGTCCACTAACGCGTGGGTTTTCACATTTCCCAAAACAACGTCAATCAGACAAGGCCCCTCCCGACCTTTTTCCCCACGCTTACCCGCTTCAGGTGCCCAATTGCACGCAATCACGTCACACTCCATGGCAGCGGGGCATGTCCTGGCCAGATGTCCCAGCTGGTTGCACCTGAAACAGATAGGAGGGACAGAGGGGGCTAGGTCAGAAATCTGTCCCGCTGCTGGTATAGCAACGGGGCAGGGGCAGCACCTCTACCCCAGCTGGGGGCCAACCTTGGTCTCCATGTGGGGAAGGCAAGGGGGCCCAATGGGATCGGTGCTCTAGGAGGTCTGGGTCCCAGGAACGATGGGGGTGGTGGTGTTGGAGGAGAGGGAGGGAGAGGTCGGCTGCTCTGAAGTGCAGGGGCGGACAGGATTCCGACCCAGGCAGAAGTCAGGGAGTCCTCGAAGTCTTAAGCCAGTTTGACAGCCTCATCCAGGGTGTCGGGGTTGTGGCGCCATATCCATGCCTGGGTTTCGGTGCCGACCACATGGCAGAACTACTCTATCACAATAACTTCCCCCATCTGCTGGGCGGTCTTCTTCCCGGGGGTCAGCCAATGCACCATGTGGTCGCACAACCGCTCTGCAACCACCCTGGGGCGTGTCTCCGGGGCCCTCCGGTACACCCTAAACCGCACCCGGTGGGTCTCGGTAGTGATGTTTAGGCGGCGGAGGATAGCCTGCTTGACCAGGTCGTAATCGGTGGCGTGATGGTCACTCAGGGCTTGGCAGGCTGCCTGAGCCTCCCCGATCAGACAGGGTCCCAACTGGCTGGCCCAGAACGCCCGCGGCCAAGCCACCGCAGTAGCCAGCCGCTCGAACACCACCAAATATGCCTCCGGGTCATCCTCTGCCGACATCTTCATCGCCCGTGCCTTCGGGGGCGACATCACCGGTGTTGTGGTTGGGGTCGTCCCTGCAGCAACATCCAGCTCTACCCGTTCAATGAGCGTCTTGTAGCGCTCCTCCCTCCTTCTCTCCTCTTCGTCGCGTCTGCTCTACAGCGCCTGCAGCAGCTCTGCCAGTTCGTTGAGGTCCATAGTTCCGTGTTCTGACACCACGTGTGGCAAAATGGCTAGTGGAGGGGAACAGGTATAGCGGTTATGCGATGCAGGATTGACAGGCGGACAACAGTTTCCAGTGAAAAGGTGCTTTTATTTATAATCCAGGTCTGGTGACCGTAAAATAATAAATCCCCGGCGATATACAACCATGTGTAAAGCGCAGAGTTTAGAAAACAGGGCACAATCCAGAACAAAAATGAACCCACGGTCACCAGTCCTGGGTGAGTGCAGATGTGAGGGTGCGTGGTGAATACACAGATACGGTGGTGTGCAGGGGTGCTCCGGACAGTGCTGACCCTTTGCGACAGCTCCGGAGTAGTGCTCTAACTGTCTACAGTGAAATAAACACAGACAGTTAATAAACAAACACAACACGTAATCACAAAAACACTGCGAGTTCCACTCTCGTTCCTTCTTCCTCCAAACGTTCTACCCAAACGAAGGAAAAGATCAGCGTTACCCTGGCCCCTATATGTAATTCTGCATGATATCTAGGTAAACGGTTGCAGCTGCCTTATTACTTGCAGCTGCCTCTCGTTTACCTTTCAAATCAATACGGTCTTACAACAGAGTTGCGCTTCTTTCCAGGCTGACCCACTTCCCTGACCCGGAAACGAACTGTCAGGCCAGCCCTTCCAGATACTTTTCCTCTCGTTCTTTAGTGCCCTCACAGGTTGGGAGGAAGATTCATCACCAGAACTCATCTTTCCGTCACAAGTATATATATACACACACACACACACACACACACACACACACACAATATATAGTGACCTGGACAACTGTATCATCGAGACTTCAATACTGTCTCCCTGAGTCCTGCTTCAAAAACCTGACAAAATGTTACACTATAATGTCTGTGCAGTTTAACCGAAGGTGGTTGTAAAATTTTAAAGTCAATTTTACAACCAGCCCAAAAGGGGGGTAAAACCCCACCAATATGCATGAAAATGTTTATGTGTGGTCAGATTGGCAGGCTCAACAAACACCTTTGGACGGGGCAGCATTTGGTTGAATAATTTTTGCAATATAGTGAAAAAAACAGCTGTTTTTCTTTTCTTTTTTAAATTTCTTTTTATAAATGACTAAGACACTTTTTTATACACCTGTATCTCAAAAATTATAGCAAATTAAGAAACCACACTCGGCATAGCATGACAGAATTGTAATTGATAGGAAAACATTTTAAACTCTGTTCCACAAATGGAAAAACATCAGCCATGGTCACTATGTTGCCTGGGTGTGAAAAGATGAGCAATGGGTTCAATGTAATGATATGCAATGTCCAGCACTCAGACAGGGGAAGCAGGAGCATCCAGCACTCAGACAGGGGGAGCACGAGTGTCTAGCAGCCAGACAAGGGGAGCATGAGCATCCACCACCCAGAAGGGGGGGAGCAGGAGCATCCAGCACTCAGACAGGGGGAGCCCAAGCATCTAGCACCCAGAAGGGTGGAGCAGCAGCGTCTAGCACCCAGACAGGGGGAGCCCGTGCGTCTAGCACCCAGACAGGGGGAGCCCGAGTGTCTAGCAGCCAGACAGGGGGAGCCTGAACGTCTGACACCCACATAGGGGGCCCATGAGCATTCAGCTGTCAGAGGGTCTGGTGCTGCTGCTGTCTCTCCTTTTATATTACAGGAGGGCCTGGAGCAGCCTCTGCCTGGGGGCCCAGAGCCACCGCTGCAAGGGGGTCTAGAGCCATCGGCTCAGCATCCGCTCTAGTCATTGCCATCCAGGGCTACTAAGTCTGCTTCACCTTGGGTCACCAGCTATGCTTTGCCTGGGATCGCCAGAAAAGCCGGTCTCGTGAATTGTAGCTGGCATGGATGGGGATGAATCCCCATCCTAAATAGCTTGTGGGAATGTGACTGGAGCCTTAACAAGGTAATTATTTAATGGGTAATTAAGGTTCCAGCCATAGTATAAAGACCACTCCGGGCTCAGAGAGAGAGAGAGTTTAGGAGAGAATTAAGGAGTAAGAGCGAATGCTACCAGCCAGCGAACAAGGTACTCGTGGGAGAAATACTTGTTATTGTTCGTGTTATTTTACTTTGGCCAATGTGCCCTTTGCTTTGGTGTCAGTGTTTGGTTTAAACAGTTATTATTGTTATTTAATACATATAAGTGCAGCAGCGCCATTTTGCCCGCATCTACCTTTGTTTATTGTACTGCTTCCTGAACATGATGTCACCACCCACATGCACCACTCAAGCCATCCGTGACATACACAAAGCAATGTTTTATGTCTCTTGTAAGCATAACATACATGTCTTGTTTATGTACTTCATTGAGTACCGTTAAATTTTCACAATGCTGAACTGCAGAAATCTGCAATTGTACCTAAACAATGTAATGTCACAATTGGCTTCCAGCACAACAGTAAGTTAACAAGCATTCATAGTGAACTGTACAGTTTGAAAGAATGGTTAATCACAGTGCAGACACACACACACACACACACACTACAGAAAATGCAACCGACTTCTTTTACCATGGGAAACACTGCAGTTAATACAAGAAAGCCAATGTTGCAGATTCCAGATACAGAAAATATTGTATGAATATTGCTGATATTGTTTGGAGAAATATGATTTGTTCAACGTTAGTTCCAGTAATACATGGATAATATAATAAGGTCCCTGATTTTATAGCACTACTGTATTCTGAGTACTTAGAACATTGGTGAAATAATTAGATTGACAGCAAATGCTGAGGGAATGGCAGTGCAGTTACTGAACATGTTATCAATCACAAGGACTATGATTTCCCAGTGCTATGTCCATATGACCAGTCTTCAGGGAGAATTTTTCATGTGCTTAGTGATGTCATTGCCAACATCATTGCTATGTGATGTTAAGTGTGACAGGAAACATACAAGAGTGCAGAGTTAAGGTTGCGTGGCTACATTAACCTGCAATTTCTTAACCTTTGGACTTTTGCAACCAAACCTTTAGTGTTACTTTAACAAAGGTTTTGCCACAGAATATATATATATATATATATATATATATATATATATATATATATACACACACACACACACACACACACACACACACACACACACACACACACACACACACAGTGCCTATAGAAAGTCTTTTTTTTTTCATTTATCTACACATCCTACCCCACAACTTCCAAGCTAAAAATATTCTAGAAATTTGTTGAAAATTAATTAAAAATAAAAACTGAAATACTTTGGTTGGATAAGTGTCCACCCTCCTTGTAATAGGAATCCTAAATTAGCTCAGGTGTACAGAACAGAACGGCTTTTCAAAATTCCCCTTAAACAGAAAATAATTGTTGTGTAAATTAGAGTAAGTTTGAAATCCCGTTCTTTCTCAAAGCATCCAGTAAATCTGGAGTCAGGTGGCCACCCTAACTACATCCTTTAATTTTATACTTGAAGGAAAGATTGGAAAAAAGCATGCATTCTGTAAGCTGGACTGATTAGTGGAACACGAATGATGTGCTTCAGTACGAAAAGTCTCGGAAACATCAAAAGGCAAATGTAGCACAAAAATGAGCACTTGCATTTTATTGATTTTATCTTATATTAGAATTATTATATTGTTTATGTGCGTAGTAAGTTCAGATTTTTGGTAGTTGGGAAAAATAGACTTAGTTTTAATGTGCCTGCTCCAAGTCAATACGTATATATCAAACATTGATGTGTGTGTGTGTGTGTGTGTGTGTGTGTGTGTGTGTGTGTGTGTGTGTGTGTGTGTGTGTGTGTGTATAACACATTGTCATGGATAGCTAGAGTGGTGAATGTGGGTGGTGAAGTCAGACCAGGAAACGAAACACAGTATGGTACGGGCAAAACGGCGCTGCTGTGCTTGTATTTAATAATAATCAAAAATAGACAAACAGAACACAGCAAAAGAAAAGGCAAAATAACACACACACTAACAATTACTGTCAAAAACAAGTTAATTTGTTCACTGTAATACGGCAGCATTCTCTCGCTCGCTCGCTCGCTCTCTATTGTTTCTCCTCTAACTCTCCCCCACTCTAAGCCTGGAGTGGGTCTTTCATATTGTGGCTGGAGTCTTAATTACCCATTTAAACAATGACCTTATTAAGGCTCCAGCCACATTCCCATGAGCTTTACTGGGTTGGGGATTTAACCATGTCCATGCCAGCTACACGTTACAAGGCTGGCTTTTGAAAATTAGTGAACCAATAATACAGCATTTCATCAGTCAAGGGCATGACATAAACTATGCAAAGTTTGTAGTATTAGAATAGCTAAAATTAGACAACGCGAACACGATAGACTGAACACAATTATGCCAGCGGAACTCAACAGAATATAATGAACTAATTAACTCCAATAAATATAACATTTAAATAAATAAATAAATAAATAAATAAATAAACAAAATTCATCCAAAATTTGCGCATGTGGATAAGCTGGGATGGCCAATTTAAGGCTGATCCTCAGAGCCAGCATCAAGTTGTCATGCCATCAAAAAACAACATCAACATCAAGTTGTCATGCCATCAAAAATCTAAATACCTCAAATGTTTTGATTCAAACGCATGCTCCCTTGAGAAAGACCTGTACATCATATCAAAATGTTGGGCACACACAAGATTGAGGTGTTTTTAAAGCACTATTGCGAGTTGTTTTTATTAATTATAGAAATACAAAACAAAAACCTAACTCACACATAGATTGCTAACTACACTTTTTAAAGAAAAAAAACTCTGAACTACAAAATCGGACAGATAAGCTGTTTACTGGTTGTAAAACACAAACACAAATCAAAAGGTCCACACAGTGCCTTATTCAAGCCATACGTTTCCTCACTGCGACAGCCTCTCTTCACCAGGCTGGAAACTGCCCACAACAAACATGTCTGCCCTCTTATATACAGTGGCTCTCAAAAGAATTC